>NW_023270389.1:42787136-42816156 GCF_011800145.1 Mirounga leonina
GGAGGGAGGGGAAGGAGGGAGGAGGAAGGGAGGGAGGGAGGGAAGAAGGAGGAAGGAGGGAGGGAAGGAGGGAGGGAGGGGAAGGAGGAAGGGAGGGGAAAGAGGGAGGAGGAAGGGAGGGAGGGAGGGAGGGAAGAAGGAGGAAGGAGGGAGGGAAGGAGGGAGGGAGGGAGGGAGGGAAGGAGGAAACAAAAGTAAAAAGAAGTAAGCTTGCCCTTATCTTTCTTTCCTGTGCCAGGACCGTATAGAGGTCCCTAAATGGTTCGATGCAAGCTCATGCACAGTCCCACCCCATGAGTCCCACCAGTCAATGGGAGGGTTTGGCACGACTTTGCAAGAAGCACCCCAGAAAGGAGAGCACCATCCACACCAATGGCCTGAGGGGACGGACCACCCATGGGAGTCGAAGGCCGGGCAGGCTCACACAGCGGGGGGGTGGGAAGGGGCAGAGAGGGGGAAGGGCAGGGGCGGGGAGACAGGTGAGCATCATTACCTGCGTGGCATCAGTAAAGCGGCCATACAGGCACGCGCTTACGGTTAACCCTCTGGCCGGTGTGCAGGGACGTCAGGGCGAGAGATAGGACTGCGGGGCACAGGGATTTACCCTTTCACGTCCTCTCACCTAAAATCAAAGAATCTGCTGTAAGAGGGGAGCAGCCCTCTCTTATCTGACTGTGCTACAAATCCTCTTGGATGGCTTTCCTCTGACAGAGGGCCTCCCCCCACACAGCCCCTTCCCACAAATGCCTGCTTGTCCTGACGAAGGATGACCAGCTAAGGATGACCCGGGACAAATTGCTGGCTGTATTCGCACTGCTGCCTGTTGGTCAGGAGCTCCTATTTCCCCAAACACTGGCCATGACAGTGAAGTGGGGCACATTGCCCCAGGGGAGGAAGGCTCAGGCCTGGCGAGCCAAAAATTACTGCTCTTTGTCTTATTGCAGTGGGGCCCAAGTGACCAGCCAGCCAGGGATGGTGGGGGAAGGGGGGGTCAGCACTTGCTCCAGAATTCCTTGATTGGCTGCTCTTCTGATTCTGGCCTGCCTCTCAGGGAACCTGTCCTGGAGTCCTGGAGCTTTGGGAGGGTGTGAGCAGGGGAAGGGTGGAGTAAC
Source organism: Mirounga leonina (assembly GCF_011800145.1). Taxonomy (NCBI): domain Eukaryota; kingdom Metazoa; phylum Chordata; class Mammalia; order Carnivora; family Phocidae; genus Mirounga; species Mirounga leonina. Next base: position 42,788,249 of record NW_023270389.1, read on the forward strand.
TCCAAGGGAGACTAGTCAGGCCCCTGTCACTGCACAGGCCTGCTCCTTTGCAGGATCGCAGGCACAAACTGAAGAAATGAATATGCAAGCCACTCTCTCTTGCCCAGATGGAGGCCGCCCGACCTTCCTCAACCTGGGACTGGCCCATTCCAGACCTGAAGTGGGGAGAAAGTCTGGAAAGGGGATACTGAGGTTGAGGGCTTGTTGACTGATCATCTCTCACTCCTGAGGGTCCCCTTCCAGTGCTTCAAACCCTTTGTTCCCACAGAAATGATAGGAAGAATCACGTGAAGAGAGCAGCCTATCCGTAAAGGGCTTCCCTGGGGAACCCTGACACCAAACATAGAATCCATTTTAAAAGAAACCTAATTTAGATAGATAAGGCCCCTACTGGATCTACTCTGTTTAAATTATTTTGGTATTACACGGAATATTTCACAAATACTTTTTTAAAAAAACACCTTCTCTAATAATACCAAAATTCATAAAATTAAAAGATTGCTTTGTTAAAATTAAAAAAAAAAAATAGCTAGACTTTGTATCAAAGCTCATCCTCCAGGAGACTGGGCTTAGACTGTGTTCCCTAACAGTAGGAACAATTCCTTAATCTTTGTCCTAATGGTGCATCTACCTGCCTGCCCAGGAGTCAGGAAATCAAAGCCCTTCCCAGCTTTAAGGTTCTCTTCCAGCTGCGAGAAATCACTGTTTGGGGCACCTATGCCTCATTTTCTCTTGCTTATGGTCTACCGCCCGGAGGAGGGGAACCCCGTGCCAGGGGCCTTCATTACGCTGGTGCTGAACAGAACCAGGGATGACTCCCCCACAGACGGAGCAGGCAAGGTCATTTGGGGCAGGTATTACCAGGCCTGCAGTCACTGCCTTGTCGCTCTTCCCGTTCCCACTGCTAGCTCACCCTGGGACTGCTTCCATGCCTGCCTCTCTCCCTCCCAAATCCAGCACTGCCCACCACTGTCCCCCAGACCTTCCACCCTCCCTTCACTTAGCCTTGACTTCAATTCAATCAGAATCTGCAGGAGATTCTGGCCCCTGCTTCCTCATTCATCCCAGCACCTTGGGGCTCTAATTCCATCTGGCCCTTGACTTCCGGGGGACAGAGTTTGGGGTCCCCAGGGCCCAGGAAGGCCCATGGCAATGTGCCCTGTTAGGTGGACATCAAGTGACAGGTGACTCTGGGGCAGACAGGATGGGACATAATGGAAAGAGGGAACTCAAGGAAAAAAAAAACAAAGGTTAAAAGCAAAGAGCAACGATTTTTAAAGAGGGGAAGAGAAACTAAGAGTCTCAGCGGGGAGAAAGCAATCAATATGCATGGAGAGGCAGGTTAATTAAATATGGATAATGCAATCAGCCCACATGGGTACCTTGAAGAGGAAAGAGAAAAGCAAAAGCAATACTCACTGTCTTTGACCAGTCCTCATGGCCTGCGGGTCTTTGCCAACTGTGTGGTCAGAGAGGCTGCGGGTTAAGGAGTTCTGGGGAAAGAGTTGATCTTTCTTTTAGCAGTCAGATCCTTGATGGGTGAAGAACATGTGTGCATGAATGCACAGGCACACTCGTGCGTGCACACACACATATACACACGCATGCATGCACAACACACCTCCCCACCACTTGAGCCGGGCAGCAAGCGGCCCCGCTGAAAGCTCTTCTCTCTGCTTGTCACATCCAGTAAATACTGAAGCAGCCTACACCCAGCGGGCGGCGGCTCAGCTCCCGGGCACAGTCTGCACGCCCATCCTCATTGGCAGGATGCAGGAGGTGCCCCTGAGCAGAGCTCGCCTGGCACTCCTCCCGTACCTTCCTCTTCACTAACCTGCTTCCTTGCTGCTCTGGCTGCAGCTCCGGGAGAAGTCCCCACAGCCCAAAGCTGCCTCCCTCTGCACCCAGAGGCTGGGCAGGGGGCAGCGAAGCTGTAGGTATTAACTCTTTCCAGCCACCAATGAGCTGAAAACCAAGTGTCCAGGGGGCCCTCTTCTAATGAGCTCTGCTGCTGGCTGAAGGCTGGTTGCTGCTCAGGGAGCAGGGAGCATAAAGATCTTGCCCCAGACAGCTGCTGACAGCAGGAGCCAAGCCGAATCAAATCTCCTAATGAGCCAGGAGGAGGGGGGCTGTCTTGCTGGGTGTGATGTGATGTGATAAATGCAGAGAGCAAGAAAGCTACGGGGCAGGTCACACATCTAAATTCCACCCCCTTTCTCCCAATTTCTATTGTGCTTCACTACCAAGCCAAACCACACAGCCCTGAAATTACCCCCTCCGCCACATCTCAGCTGTCCCCCTTACTCGACAGAGGCATTTCTCCCCCAGTCTGTCTCTACTCCCACCCCCCAGCACCAAACACACCACTCCTCACTTCTTAATGAGAAATTTCCACCTCCTCTGCCTCCTCAAAACATGTAGATTTCCAACTCTGTGCTCCTGGTTTTTCCTACAGTGGAAATTCACCTCTCTCCCTCATCCATCACCTAGCGACTTCCCCGTTTGCATTTGTTATGAGTGACTTTTCCCTTTGTTCTGCCCAATCGGCACATTATCCCTAATTTTTCTGTCTTCTGCAATTTTTTCTTCCAAACGACCTTACCCATATAGATCTTCACACTGCCTGTTTCAGCTCCAGAAGGAGGACTGTCTCTTCCTCTTGCCCTAGTACAGTAGTTCTCTGAGTATGGTCCTTGGACCTGCAACGTCAGCATCACCTGGGAATGTGTTAGAAATGCAAACTCTCAGGCCCCACCCCCAGACCTATAGAATCATACTCAGGGGATGGAGCCCAGCCTCCCAGGTGATTCTGATGCATGCTAAAGTTTGCAAACCACTGCCCTGGGACAAAGCTTCCCTTCTCCCCATTCCACTCCAGTCTCCAGCTCCCTCTCAGGAACTAGCTCCAAATGCACCTAACCTTTACCATAAGTCATTTTAGACACCCGGAAGGCGGCATTTGCTGGAGGCAGCAGAAAACTCTATGGAAAGTGATGGCTTGATACTAAAAATATTAGATTGCATTTGTTTAACCTTCTATAATGTAGAAAGCATGTTCATGTATTGTGACTCAACAACCCTATTCCATAGCCAGAGAGAATATTATTATCCCCAAGTTACAGATGAGAAAACTGAGGCAACTCAAGGACCAGACTTGTTTTCTTAGAACTCTTATAGCAGAGCTCTTCCCACCACGTCATGCCGGGACCCAGAATTCCTGGCAGATCTATTGGTGGCATAACCTGTATTCTCCCAGTGACAGGAGTCTGCCGCAACCCCACGTTGCCTGACGAGAGGATGAAATAAAAAGTCTGATGCTGCCTCCACAGTGACTCATTGTCTCTCTTGCAAAATGTCCACAGTGTGCCTCTGTTAGGTAGAGGGAACTTAGTGTTATGAAATGAGACGCAAAAGAAATGTTTCCCTGCCTTGAACGCCAGTGCTAGCCAGGATTTAGAATTGAAGCATAAAGAGAATCCTTTGCTTCTGGACATATTCTTGATACACTGCCCCATACCAAACAGGTCCACAGATAAACTGGGAATAAAAGCCCAGTGATAAGCACTTCCCTAATCCAAGATTAGGTTATACGGTAAGATGGAGCCTCCCAGATTCCATGCACACAGCCATTGTCCAACAAGCCTTCGGTATGTGCCAGGTACTGGGCTAAACATTGCGCTACTGGTAACTCTCGTAACAAACTTAAAAGGCTGACATCTTTATCATCCCCATTTTACAGATGGAGAAACAGAGACAAATCAGTTACAAGTGGCAGAGCTGGTGCCTGATACCAAGCTTCCTGTTCTCAACCCTTGCTCTGCCCCTTGCTTTAACACAAAGGTGGCATCATCACAGGACTCCTCGTTCAGTGCTAAAATAGTGAAATAAAGGCCCCCTCCGAGTCTCATGCTGCCCCATCTGGCATCCAGGATTTAAAGGCACTGAAGAGATAGGGCAGGGCTGCGGAAGGGCCCAAGTCTCTGGTGGGGGCTGACTAATATTAACTAGGCATCAGAATCTTCAATTAGCCTTTGGAGAAATAATATAGTCCTAGGAAGTCAATAAGCCAACCCAAATGTTTAAGGAAAGATGTAATTATTAATAACATTTTAAGAAAGAGCAGGAATATAAAGAGCAGAGGGATAAGAGCGTGTGGACATGCATCTAGCAGGAGTAAAAAGAAAAAATTTAAACTTTTTTTTAAAGCAAAACATTCCTGAACACCAAAGCGTAACCACACAGCACCCTAGTTTGAGAAGCACAGACCTAGTACAGGCCCCCTCTCAGGGAAGGCCTCTATGTTAAATCTTCCTTTCTGCAGAGGCAGGTGCATAAGGAATTCCAGGGGCTGTTGGGGGGGGGGGGGGGGGGGGGCGGCGAGAATTAAGCAGAACCGCGGGGGTAAGCATTTTGGCATGGTCTCCTTTCCTGAAGGAGAGAGAGAGGCAGAGGCAAGCAGGCTGGAGTACTAGTGAGGAAGGCACTCACCTACTTGGACTCTGTGTCCCAGGGCTTATAGCCCTGGCCCAGGAATAGAGAGCTCTGGATTCCTTTCTGGTTACTGCTTCTGAGTTTCTGGCTGGAGACTGGGCACGGCACGTTTCCGCTGGCGGCGACATGTGGATTTTCCCAGGAAAACAGGCATTACAAGCTGTGCTCTGCCTTCTCAGCCTGCCCTGCACCTCTCAGCTCTTCCCATTCTTGGTTTGCTCCTCCTGGGAAACCCAACCTTCCCAGGCCTGGGCCACTGCGTCTCTCCGGCATTGGTGCTCAGCCCTGCCTCTCATGAGCTCCAGACTGGCTTTTCCAGAGGACAGCTAGACAACTCCATCCCTCTCAGACTCTGCAGATGCAACTGTGTCAGAAACAACCACCTTTGCCTCCAAATCCTCCCTTCCTGCCGGGCTCCCTATGCTTGCTAATGAAATGACTCTGTCCTAGCCCCTCGAGGTAATGAGTAAAGGTATCTCTGGCTTCTTTTTCTCTTTTGCCTTGTTGAATTGATTTTTAAAACTTCTCATTATATTTCTGAAATATTTCTCAACTTTATCCACCCCATCCATTGACACTGCCATTCAGAGGTTATTGGGCACCCACCACGGCGTATGCCTCTTCCACGGTGTCCTAAGTAACTGAGCTTCCTGCCCCCATGTCATTGCCTCCCCCATTCCCCATAAACCTCCTAGCCTGCTACACTACTACCAGAGTTAACCCCTGAACAGGTACCATAAATGGTCTGTACAGTCATTTTTGATGGGCTTCATGGTAGCAATTTGTCCTGCCTGACGTTCTAACAATTCGGTCCCATTTACCTATCCAGGCTTATATCCCATTGTGCATACACACATGCACACACACAGGCCTGATTCCTCCGCTGCCCCCTCTGCCCAGAATGTTCCCCACCCTTGCCCCTGGATCTGCCTCTTAACTCCCAGTTGCTTCTCTAAACCTAATACCTGCAAGATAAAAATTCCCCTTTCCAAAGCTTTTCAGAACGGCCTCAATCAGAAGGAATCCTTCCATCCTAACACCACCACCACATTGCTGTGTGACTCTCTGACAGCCCGTAACGGAGTCTGTAGTTTATCCTTGTGATTTATGTTTTCTGATCCTCCCAAATGACTGACTACGTGTCCCACAAAGACAGAATCTATGACTTACTCCCCTTGCTATCAGTTCTCATTGCCTCGTATGAAGCAGGTGTTTAATAAATGTCAGCTGCATTTGATTTTGAGTTCATGAAAAAAATCTGAAAAATCACCGAGGATTCCTTATGGCGGAAGCACTTTAGACTTCTGCAGTCTCCGGGTCAAGTCTGAAATCGGTCTAATGCTAATGACTCTCAGGGGCAGCAGCTTGAGTACCTAAGGCATTTGCAAACTATTGTTCCCCACAGCCTGGTCAGGGCAGGGTGGAATTAATCAAGAGGAAAAGGAGCACCTGGCATTGTCACACAGGCCACAAAAATGTAATTAAATTGAAGATAAAGGGAATTAAAGTCTGCAATATAATATTTTTAAAAGCCATGTTAGTAGAGGTGCAGGTTTATTGCCAAACGCCCGCTGTGTGTTTATTTAATCAACATACCACCTAAGACAGTACCATATTAAAAGCTTTTCATAAAACAGTCATTCAGATATTAGATTTGAATTCTGGTCAGCATGCTAGAGCTCTTCCACAAATCTTTTAAAAGCAATTTCCACTTTGTAGCTTCCTAGTAACAGCAGAAACATGAATCAACATATGCTGCATTGATTTGGGGTTTCCATGGAGACTGGAAGGACACAGGGAAAGGAAGGACAGAAAGAGGCCACTCGGCCCAAAATTCTACTAAAAAAAAAAAAAAAAAAGTCTCTATTTCATTCCTCTGAGTATTAACAGCCTCATTTCCTGCTCATCAGTTCAAGCATCCGGATATTTAATTTGTAATAAGCCTGCTCAACTTCTCACAAGAAACATCAGAAGGGTGGAAAGAAGTCAGCAAAGGTGTCAGCCCATGAGGTTTGCAAAGAGAACCAAACAAGCACAGGATCTGGAATGGGAAGAAAGGACCTCTGGTCCTAATTCTGTCATTAACTAGCTCTGTGACACTAACTACCTTAACTAGTTAGCTATGTGATCCCTAACATAATGAAGAACGTTGAATTTCAATTCCTTCTTCTGTAAAACCCAAATTACCTGTCCTATTTTTCAGAATGGTTGTAGGAAAGAAATGAAAAAGTCTGTGGGAATGAAAATGCCTTGCAAATTCTAGTCCACTGTATTACCCTACCACAGACGGTCGCCAACTTACGATGGTTCCGCCTATGATGGTTCCCTTATGACTGTCTGATTTTACCACAGTGAGAAAGTGATACGCATTAAGTGGAAACCACACTTTGAGTTTTGCATTTTGCCCTTTTTCCCAGGCTGGTGATATGTGGGATATCAGGGTGCTCTGTCCTGATACGGCTCTGTGGCAGCAGCCACAGCTCCGTCAGTCACGTGATCACCAGAGTCAACCACTGATACGCTTACAACCACCCTGTGCACTTACAACCATGCTGTTTTCCACTTTCAGGGCAGGACTCAATAAGTTACATGAGATATGCAACACTTTATTTTAAAATAGGCTTTTATGTTAGATGATTTTACTCAACAGTAGCTAATGTCAGTGTTCTGAGCATGTTTCAGGTAGTCTAGGCTGAGCTATGATGTTTGGTAGGTTAGGTGTATTAAATGCATTTTCAACTTACGATATTTTCAACTTATAATGAGTTCATCAGGACATAACCCCATCCTAAGTCAAGGAAAATCTGTGTTATGCTTGGTGATGCTCTGAGCTTCCTTTTAAATGGAATTCTGCCAACAAGCAAGTCTATGCAAATTTTTTTTTAAAAAAAAGAGAGAGAGAGAGATTGCTGATTTAGTGGGAAGTAGACTGACCTGGAAAAAAGAAGAGTGGGTTGGACCAGCCTGAGTTTCAATCCCCACTCTGTAATCTTCCAGATCTGTAACTGTAGGCACATTACTCTCCTTGAGTCATTTTCATCACAGGTAAGAAAATCACAGTACCAATGTCGTAGGCTTGTTAAAGGATTGTTATACATATTAACTGAGGGATTCGCGCAACGCTTAGCAAATGGCAAATGAGTGTTTAGTGTGAGCCAGTAATATTAGCTATCTCATCTGCTTCATCATCTGTAAAATGGGAATTAGAATTCCTACTCCTGGGCGCCTGGGTGGCTCAGATGGTTAAGCGTCTGCCTTCGGCTCAGGTCATGATCTCAGGGTCCTGGGATGGAGTCCCGCATCGGGCTTCCTGCTCCTTGGGAGCCTGCTTCTCCCTCTGCCTCTCTCTCTCTGTCTCTGTCTCTCGTGAATAAATAAATAAAATCTTTAAAAAAAAAAAAAAAGAATTCCTACTCCTTCCTTACTTCACATAGAGGATTACTTGGATGACATCTGCTCAGCTATTTGATAAACTGCTCCAGAAAAGGCACTAAATAAATACAATGTTATTATTTAAAGATGCATGTTTACTACCTGCTAATGGAGGTGACACAAAAATGAAACACATTTGTGAGGATTTTCAAACGTCTAGGAGTCTAGGCGGAGAGGAGGTGACATGTGTCTGTTACCTTTTTCATTCTCTTTTGTTCTCGAGTTTTCATTTGTCTCCTTGCTACTCACAGCAGCCTTTTCTTTTTTCTACCTCTCTTCTCTCTTTACTATCTTTATACTTCTCCTTTTAAGTGTGTCTAGAAGGAATTTTAAAATTAAACTTCAGAGACTTTGGAGTCTAAACTGAAATTGTTCCTTAGGCTTCCTAAAATTAAATGGTACACCAACATGGGGCAAAATGACACAAAATCAGGAGACGTCATAGGATTATAGGAATTACAGGACTGTCCCTCTGGCAGTGGTCACCAGTGTTAGATATATATCTATATATTTAAAGAAACACATCAACCAAATGCAGTATGTGAGATAGATTTTGGATCCTGATTCAAATTTAAAACCATAAAAAAAATCAGGAGACAATTTGGGGAAATTTGAGCACTGATTAGGTATTGATATTAGAGTGATATTGATGTTGAGGTTATTTTTTTAAGCAACTTATTAGTTAGAGATACATTCTGACATATTTAGAGTTGAAATGATATGCTATCTGGAAATTGCTTCAAAATCATCTAGGGTGGGAAGCGGGAGGTAGTACACAGGTGCTCATTGTTCTATTCTCTTGATTTGTGTATATTTGAAATTGTGCATAAAAATGTTATAAACGGTGTGACCACTAACAATACGTGCTTCAGGAAAATGAGCCTACAAAGTGTAAACTTTTAGTGCAAGGAAACTGAAATATAGAAAGAGGCCATTTGAATGGGGATTGATTTCCTGTGTTGTAAGTTTTCTTCCCCATGAATAAATCCATTTTCAGAAAAGCCTTTTATTTGACTTCTAGGGAGCAGGTGCCAAAATTCGTAGAGATTTAGAATGGGTATGACTCTTAGATATCACCTACAGAAATTAAATTTTAAAGAATTTGCCTGAGAAATCACACCTTTTTTTTTTTTAAGATTTTACTTATTTATTTGAGAGAGAGACAGAGATAGCAAGAGAGAGCATGAGCAGGGAAGAGGGGAAGAAGCAGGCTCCTTGAGCAGGGAGCCTGATGCAGGGCTCGATCCCCGGATCATGACATGAGCCGAAGGCAGAAGCCTAACCAACTGAGCCACCCAGGCACCCCCCAAGGTCACATTTCTTAAAGCATGGCCAGAACTCCAGCCCAGAGCTCCAGGGGTGGAATCCCACTACATCCTATCTTCCCACTGCTGAGCTGCCCACCCACACATCCAGAATCTAGGGCAATAAGTCAACCTCAGATGAAGATACAAATGATGATCTGTTCACTTATCTCCCCAAACCTTCTCCATTCCTATTGTAACCAGAGACTTAAACAGTAAACTTGGTTTTTATGAACTAGTGTGAGCTAGTCCAGTGGCCAGCAGCTGAAGGGCAGAAAGCCACAGTATAGGGAAAGAGAGGGCAACAAGCACAATCCTTCACACATCCCCAGCCGGATCTCCTGTTTCACCAAGATAATCGCTGCCTCAAGTATGAAATATCTCAACCTCTTTCCCTGTCTCCTCCCCTCCAAGTCCATCTGCATTTACACACAAGCTTACGTCCTACCCACCACTCACAGACGTGTCTACTGAAGGTAAATCCTTCCTCCTCTTGCCTTGAGCCCCTCCTTCCCACCTGCCCAACTTTATCAACCCTTTATTTTTACTCTGTCCTTCTCCCATGTTATTCTACACTTACAAATAAAAATACTTTCATTTAAAAAAAAATTCTCCCTGGTGGTGGTGGGGGGCCCTCCTTTTGTCAGCAAACTACCTGAAAACATTTCCTGTTTCCCTCCTTCCTATCCCTTCATCAGACCTTTACAATTTTGGCCTCCATCCCTACCATTTTGCTGGATGAGCAACCTCTATATTGTGAGGCTCAGCGGTCCAACGGACCTCTTAGCTGCACTTGCCATGGTGACCATTCAGTTCAGGTACCTCCACCCCCTTGACCTCCTCAGCCTTACACGCTCCCTAACTGGCCTTCCTGTTGGTCTCCTTTGCTGGCTCTTCCTCTGCCTACCTTATAATGCTGACATTCTCCTACCCTCTAGCCCTGGTTTCCTGCACTTTTCTCCTTAAATTCTCCTTGAGCAATCTCATCCTTGCCCATAGTCCCAACTACATCAGGTATACTGACCATTTCTGAATATTTTCCACTAATTCCGGTCCCTCTTCCAATTATATAGATTTTTATGTCCCATGGATTGCTGAACATACCCCTCAGGTATCCCACAGACACAACAAATACAAATACATCTAAAAATTGAGCGCATCCTAGTCCCTTCTTTTTCTGACCCATTCTAACCCCCACCCCCATCCCCCATGTCACCTCACACACACATACAAATCTTCTTCCTCTGGAATTCCTGGTCTCAGTTTCTGACACCACCATCCACTGAGTAACTCAAGCCGGAAAGAGGGAAGTAATTAGACAGGACTCCTTTTCTCTCATCTCCTATAGTCAGCCAATTACCAAATCATACTGATTAAATCTCCTTGCAATTTTCACATCTGTCCCCTCCTCTCCATCCTTACTAGTACTGCTCTGCTCCATGTTCTGCTCCATGGTCCCCGGTTCTTGTCCTCAGTGTCTTTGGTCTCTGTGATCCAGACATGCTTCTCTACATCAGAACGTGCCGTGATTAGGTGCCTGCAAGTCCCTTCTCCTAACTGGACTCTTAAGGCCATCAAGAGCAGGAAAGTGTTTTCATTCATTCATTCATTCATTCATCCACTTATTCAACTAATTTTTTTTTTTTTTAAGATTTTATTTGACAGAGAGAGACACAGCGAGAGAGGGGAACGCAAGCAGGGGGAGTGGGAGAGGGAGAAGCAGGCTTCCCGTGGAGCAGAGAGCCCGATGTGGGGCTCGATCCCAAGACCCTGGGATCATGACCCGAGCCGAAGGCAGACACTTAACGACTGAGCCACCCAGGCGCCCCTATTCAACTAATATTTAGGTATCTCCTATGTGCCAAGCAACGTACCAGGCATAGTACATTACCTATGCACGTTGCATATGTGAAAGCCGTATTTTTCGTCTCTATATCTCCAACATCGAGCACAGTGCGTAGAACCAAGAAAATGCTCCATAAATGTTTGTTGAACCTAACTGAACCAGCCAGCAGACAGGTGAGTGGGACCATGTTTAGAGCAGGATGCTGGCAGGGAGAGACAGCTTGAAGTCATAGAAATGGCACAGACTCCAATGTCTAGTGACGAGGGTTCAAGTTCCAGCTCTGCCCATTCATGGCTGGGTCATCTTGGCTGAAGGCCTTACTTTCTAATCGATGAAATCAGAATTCCTAAGGCCATGCCAACCTCCTGTTTTATTGTAAGAATTCAGTGAGATAGATAAGCAAACATGGATTGTGCATTATTCAGTCTCCATGAAGTCACATTGACAGCATTGGAGTCATAGAAAGCAGGGACCCAACACCAAATGGGGGCAGGGGTGGAAGCTGCAGAGGAAGGGGCAGCAGGCCAGAGAGACAGAAGCAGCAGGACCTAGTTTTCAAGGCCCTGGGGCTGCAGTATCAGCACGGGGGGCTGCCACGATTGCAATGTGGCTCTCTCCTATCTCGCAGTGCCAGGGCGCTGGCCATCAATCTCTTCCCCTCCTTAGACAGTGACAAAAGCTTTACCACTTGCCATCAGGGTCTACAGCTGTGGGCAGAAAGCAGCTTCGGCCCTCTCCTCTCCTCTGAATATAAAACAAGCTCTTGCTAATCTTCCATTTTCAATGACTTCAGCCCATGGCTTTTATGTCCTCCCAGCTCCATTCTGGCCAGCCACTTAGAGTCACGCGAAAAGGAAACCCCACGGCCATCAGACCGGGGATGGGCTCCAGCTCCGGGCACAGCGGTTTAGTGGTAGGAAATAGTGGAGCGGAGTCTGGGCCACCTCCAGGGACAGCTCTTCTGCTGGGATCTGCTCCTCCCTGCACAGAGCCCTCAGGGAAAGGAGGTGACTCGCTTTTGTGCCTGTGTGGGGTGCACATTAATGTCTGTACTGGGGGCAGGGGGAGGGGCCAGAGCTGTGTGGGTGCGCTCTGATGCACAAAGATGCTGAGCAAATTCTGACACTTTTCCTGGCGGGCGAGACAAGGCCTGGTAGGAAGGTAGGAATCTGCCTTAAGCCGTTTGGCTTTTCTGAGGCCTTCTTCTTCTAGGACTTTTGGTCGAAAAATTCAAAAGCCGTTTGGAAATTCCATACACAGCACACTAATAAAGGCCCTGATGAGAAGGCTGACGCTGCCTGGACAGTGAAAAATATCCTGATCTCTGAGGCACAGATGGGAGCAAGGAGCAGTTCTAGCATCTCTGGAGATGGAGGTGTTTGGACAAAGAGGAAATTAAAAAGCACAAAACAGAGAGCCTGGGATCGGATAGGCAGCACAAAAATGCTAAGACATAAAGTCATTACACACAACAAAACTCATGTTTACATGGCACAATCACAACCTCCAAATTGCTTTCACTTCTCTGGCCGAATCTGATCAAGTTTCTTAGCCTCCACGAGCTCAGTTTGTTCCGGGAAATTGAGAAGATGAAACAGCATAACATAGGGAAAATACCTAGCCACGCTGTCTGGTACACTGTGATCATTGGCAGCTACCATTATTCCTTTTAGTTTATCTCACAAACACCTCTGGAGGTAAGCTGGGTGCTTGTTCCTGTGCCCCTTTTACAGACCACAAAAGCAAAGCTGTTCAGTAGCCCTGAGTGAAGGGCCCAGGATAATTCCACTAATGGCCCTAGGGACACTTGAACCCAGGACCCCCAGGGTTTTCCCTACTCTACACACATTACAACAGACTCGGTTGCTGCTGCATACTCATCACTGAGATCTGCATTTGCAGGATTTTTTTTTTTTTTAATGGAAGTATAATGGGTTTTGTTCAGCCATCCATCCACACTCTCACTCAATCCCCTGGGAGTACCTGGCATTTGTGAAATGGCTATCTATTTAATTCAACTAGACAACGATTATGAGAAAGTTTTCAGATTCTTTGTGTGTTAGGCAGTGGGTGAAATTAAAGGAAAAAAGTGCCTGTCGGACCGGGTCCCTAAGGGCAGCTTACCGATGCCCGGCCCTGGGGGGCTACGGGGCACTAGAGACGCCAATCCCTGCTCACCCTAGTCCTATCGACCTTCTCCAAGAAATCTACTCTGAGGATTGAGCAGAGAGCGAACGGTTAATAAAAACTAGTTTACTGGATTGATTGAGTGCTCATGCGGCTATCATTCCCAAAATAATAACAGCCATCAATAGCATCATAAATACCAGATTGCACATTTACAGCTTTGAGATTTCCCCAAACATGTATAGACTCTCATGAAAGCAGCTATCTTGCTGCCCCACTTTCCAGCACCCCCTCCATCTTCCAAAAAAACCCTGAAGTTTTCCAAATCTGTAGGAACAAATAATCCAAAGATAACCCAAGTTGCAGGCTGTGGTAGGCTTTCCTTATGTCACTAGGTTGAAACCCCAAGATCAGGACTTACAAGGACCTGAAAACCAGATTTTCAGTATGTGTGTGTGAAACAATGGATTGAGAGTGAATGGCTCTAACACAGAAAGAGAAAAGCCACTCTCCTCCTCTACGCCTCCCAAAAGTCACTACTGAGACAGCCCTCAGAAGGACCCATTCAGCTGATGCCAGGGACTCATTACCTCCTATAAGTGGCAACTGTGCCCTCAACTCATTGCTTAGCAATTGCTGACCTGTTAAAAAAAAAAATTGGTAGCTACGTGTGGTGATGGATGTTAACTACATTTATTGTGGTGATCGCTTTGCAATATGTCCGTATATCAAATCATTATAGTGAATACCTGACACTAATATAATGTTACATGTCAATTATATCCCAGTTAAAAAAAAAAAAAAAGCCCTTGCCCCAGCGAGTCTAGTTTTAAGAATACATCTAAGAAAAACAATCCAGAAGGTGAGCAAAATTTTAACTATGATGTTATTTCAGTGTTGTATATAATAATAAAAAAATTTTTAATTAAAAAAAAAGAAATCAGCAACCTGCCAATGGATATTAACTTGACTGGGGGGGGGGGGGAGCCTTTCACAATGTATCTGTGTATCAGATGGTCACATTGTACACTTTAAACATATCACAATTTTATTCATCAATTCTACCTCCATAAAACTGGGTGGAGGGGGAGGAACACAGAAGAAGCTGGTGACCTCCCATGTATTTTAATCTCCCTCCGACTCATTGGGATGGTGAGTCCTTCTGCATCGAAATGTGTCACCAGTGTTAGTCACCAGCAACGCTGGAGACCTGCACGCTGACAAAACAAAACAGATGCTGTGGGCAGCCAGACAGCTGTGCAGGTGACCCACTTGAAAGAGCAGCAGTAAAGATGTGAATGGAACGAGAAGAGACGGTGTCACAGCGCAGATATCAAACCTACGATATTTTCAGAGCTCCCACAGGGCTCTGAGCAAAGAAACCGCATCTCTCAAGGGGGGCCAGGAAACAGGTTTCAGGGGACGTGGGGAGTTAGGACTGAGGAGAAAGGAGAATAAAAAAAGAACCTTTGCAGCTAAGGGCCCACTAAGTGGGAAGAACGGGCACAGTCCAGCACTCTTGCTCCTGGCAGGGGTGACAGGCTAGCCCCCCTCTGCAGAGCTCTGTTAGAGAATGAAGGAGGACGACAAGAGGATAGTGCCTTTTCTGCCCTGAGGTGCCCTGCCCTTCTCACAAGACTTGTGGCTGGGGATGGCCAGTCCAGGGACCCATCCAGGCCCTGCTGGAAGGAGCTGCTCTCTCTTACCTGTCTGGCAGTGGGCAGTGCAGCGGGGAAGGTGTGGCTGGCCCCGGCCCCAGCTGGGCATGGCTCGGTGAGGCCCTGAGTGACAGAGTCAGCCACCTCCTCGTACATGGGAGAAGGTGGCAGAGGACGGCCCACCTCACCTTAGCGCCCCTAGCACAGCTGCTGCAAAGTGCCGCTCGCTCCCCGCTCCCGCTGGCTCTGCTCGCCGGGGCTTTGCATCTCATGAACAGGGAAAGAGCGAGCGGCAAAGGAAGGGGGTGGGGAAGCGGAGGGAGGGAGAGGGGCACTCTGACAGATGATGCGCGCTGCCACCCAGAGGCAGAGTCGCAGAGTCGGGGGAGGACCCAAGACTCAAGACTCGAGCAGGATGGCACTGCCTGTGTGGCTCTCCCGCTGACAGCTCGTCACTGAGGGGCCGGCTGCTCTGGAGAATTCAGGGAGAGACAGAGAACAGAGAGGGTGGCAGAGCCAGGAAGTGGGGAGGGAGGAGAGCCCCGGCTTGCACAGAGGGGAAGGAGGTGAAGTGGGGTAACTGGAACGGGGGAGAGAGGATCACCTGCTTTGGCTCAAAAACAGACCAGGTTGGAAGCATCACTTTATGAGGTGTTGTGGAGGAAAGACTGAAGCATCATATGCCTGGCCTGCCTTCAAGGTTGTCTCTGTCCCCCCTCCCGCCCCCCCGCCCCCCCTTCCATAACCAAGCAACAAGCCCACCCTGCCTTAGGAATTTGGAATGGCTAGACACTTTAGATCAAGCACAGCTCCAACTTTCTCAAAGAAAAGAAAAAGAATTGGCATGAAAGAGTATAATACATTAAATACTTGGTGTCATATGTCACTCTACCCTGCAGGCAAGTCTGAGTGTCCCCTCCATCATCTGCCCGACCTCTGACCAGGGGGCTGCGGTGGCAAGAGCAGGAGCAAAGGGGAGCACCCCCCCCCACCGGGAGGGGATGGAGTGTGTCACTGATGCTTCTGTCTGTAAAGTTCCGTTTGGATGGTCAGGAGCAAAATCTGCCGGGCAGCTTGGGCCAGTGCCTGGGGAAGCTTCTGAGCCTGAGGGGTACCCCAGAGCATCTGATGCTAGAGTCTACTTGACCTGCCACTGACACGTGGTGGGTTCACCACAGAGGCCCCAGAGCTGACTGTCAT
This sequence comes from Mirounga leonina, assembly GCF_011800145.1. Taxonomy (NCBI): domain Eukaryota; kingdom Metazoa; phylum Chordata; class Mammalia; order Carnivora; family Phocidae; genus Mirounga; species Mirounga leonina. The sequence goes on from NW_023270389.1 coordinate 42,804,307, forward strand.
CGGGCTCTACTTACAACCACAGCAGAGGAAGAGGCTGACAGGGAAGAAAATAAACAAACAGTGGAAGCCGAAGAAGACCAAAGGAAGCTGCAGCTAGCTGGGGCACAGGCAACCGGCTCAGCTAAGGAGGGGAAGAGAGCACTTAAAGAAGGGACTTCTCCAGAGGGAGGGGACTGGAGGCAGAGGGGGTGGAGAACCAGTATGCTGCGAACTTCTAGGGAGCTGTCCACCCCTGGTGCAAGCTAGTGCTCTTCTTCGGGCCTGTCTCCAGAGTCCTGACGAGTGCTGCCCCAGATGGCCCCTCAGGGGTGGCGGATGGTCGGCACACCGCCTCGCCTCTGCAGACGGTCACGGTCCCACCATCTCACTGAGGCATTAAACGTCACACCAGTTCAACAAAATCAGGTCAATTCAGCAAGCCATCGTTGAGCCTACTGTGTGTTGGGGGGATGCAAAGGCGACAAGACAACTGATTTACATCTCACGAGATCCAGAGGAGAGAGAGATTTAACTACGTGACTCTAACACATGGATAAGTAAGCTGAAGACTCAGTGACACCGCGACACCGGGCGGAAAGAGAGACAGTCACCTAAGCCATCACATATGTCCTCCCAGAGGAGGTCTCATCTGACCTGCCCTTTAAAAGTGACCCATGGATTTTGACAAGCTTGAGTTTAATGGAGAGAACTCAAGACAGAGGAACAGCCTGGGCAAAGGCACAAAGTCTAGAGGTGCCTGGTACGTTTGCAGAATAGTGAGTGCTCTTTCTGGGGAGGCTGGAACAGAAAGTGAAGTGGGATAGGAGGCCAGCGTGGAGGATGTGATTTAAGGGGCTCATTATGACCAGATAGTAAAAAACTTTAAATGAAAGAATGTTGGTCAAGTCATTTTCATGATCAGACCTGTGCTTTGAGAAGACACTGAATGGTGAAGGACTGGAGGAGAGGGAATGATAATCAAGGTTATGCTGTAAATCCCCAGGCGAAAGGATGGGCACCAACATAAAACAGTGAGCCCAAGAGGAAAGAACAAAGGACAGAGACTTGGGATGGTTGGATCAGCCGGACTTGATCTGGTGTGAGGGATGGGGGGGAGTCCAGAACAGGGGAGGGTGGGAAGGAGTTGAGAATGACCCTACAACCTCTCATTTGAAAACTGGCTTCAAAGGCCAGGGGACCTCAGTCCTGCCCTGCAAGGAACTGCATGGATCCAAAGAACCCAAGAGAGCAAGGAAACAGGTCCTTCCCTAGAGCCTCTAGAAAGGAACAAAGCCCTGTGGACACCTTGCTTTTATCCCAGCGAGACCTGTGTCAGACTTCCAGCCTACAGAACTGTTAGAATGTGATCATTTGTTACGGCAGCAGTAGAAAATAATATAAAGGAACTGTCCTTAGTCATAGTTAGGATATGTTTTGCATAATGTAGACATACAGAAATCATTGAAGAACCAACATCAGAATTAGATAACCTCCTCATTTCAGTGAAGCATAAGGTCTAAATATCTCCCGTAGAGTATGTCATTCTCATACACACACACAAATGCAAGCACTCGTGTGCACACACACACCCCCCCCCAACAAGTGAATGTCTGAGCTCAGTCTTAAATGATTTGTTAGGCTCCCTCCCCATCCCAGGCATATTCTACTTCTAGCAAAAGTGGCCGTATCTCTCTGATTGATTAGCCATTGTTGAGGAAGTCTTTCTTTGCTCTCCCATATAGTATCACCTGTCAAAGGAAACACAATTAATGCTTAAGGCTTAAGAGAAGAAAAGTAGAGAGGGGGACAACTCCTTTAGCAGAAGAGAGCCTCTGACAATGAGAAAGCAGAGCCTACCAACCTGAAAAAAGAAAGTAAACAAACACAGAAACAAAATCAAAATAACCCTATCCCAGGATAGGAGAAGTAGATTCTGAATAAGAAGAAAACAGAATAGAAGAATGGGTAGATACAATTAATCAAAGGAGCAAAGAGAGCTGCTGAACCTCACCCTCTGGATCAATCTATATATAGCTCTGTTAGAGTTGAACCCTCTCTGTACTTGGATGCATATGGGCACAGGCCTGCATGTGTTCATGTGCAAACACACACATGAGCATCACTCACAGAGTTGGAAACTTGCACGTATCTGAAGGTTATTTGTAGAGAATAGAATTTATATGTATCCAGGAATTCTGTTCTCAACCAGATCATTCTGTAGGAGGTCTAAATGATCCTTCAACTATACCCACTTCTCCCCTATCCCCATGTCTACAGGCAGCAGATGGAAATGATGAAGAACATGGATTCTGGTACATTAAGAAGAGGTACTCTGTATACAAATTGCAGTTCTGACACTTACTGGTTTTGTGACCTCAAGCACATCACTTAACCTCTCTGTGGCACAATTTCCTTTCCTGTAAAATAGGGATACTCATAGCACCTGCCTCATAGGGATGTTACAAAAATTAATGAGTTTATATGTAAGCAGCTTGGACTACTAACAGACATCCCATCTGCTCTCTCAGGATTTATGCCCCCCCTTGATTCCTCATAACATCCTGTACTTATCCGTGTGTGTGTGTGTGTGTGTGTTTAATTATCTGGTTTCTTGTCTGCATATTCCCACTAGACTATAAGTTCCATGAAGGCAGAAACTATATCTTGTTTCACTTTGCTTTTCTCACATCATCCCATGTGTTCAAAAAATCAAAGATGAAATGGAGTTTTCTTTTTTTTTTTTTTTTTAAGATTTTATTTATTTCAGAGAAAGAGAGAGAGCACAAGAGGGGGTAGGGTTAGAGGGAGATGCAGAGTCACTGCTGAGCAGGGAGCCCGATGTGGGACTCGATCCCAGGACCCTGGAATCACGACCTGAGTCGAAGGTAGACACTCTACCGACTGAGCCACCCAGGCACCCTGAAGTTTTCTTTCTTAACCAAGATTAAATTCCCAGAGTATAGGCTTAGATGTCTAAAACATGTATCAGTACTAGCTCTCTGTGGGCAAGCCATCCAACTTCTTTGTGTCTCCATTTCCTCTTCTATTAAATGACAGGGCTAAGCTAGGTTATCTATACATTTTCTTCCATTTCCATAATTCTACAATTTTGTCCTACATTTCTCCTGCTCATCTGGAATAAATCCTTGGAAGAGTTTGGACAAAGGATGTTTAGTAATTTGATAAGACCATTGCTCAGGTATTTTCTATCACAGGAGTGTAGACTGCGGAAGTGATGGCCCTCAGTTTGTTCACAGCTCTCTGTACCCACGCCCTTGGATACTCTCTCCTGCACGGATTCTAGATGCAGCCATGTAACTTGCTTTAACCAATCAGACAAGAGCGAATAGGACACAAGTAGAGGTTTGGGGAGCACTTATGAACTGGGGTTTTCTGTCTCTTCCTGCTCTTGGAATCCTGCAGCCTCCATGTGAAGAAATCCACACTAGCTTACTGAGTAGAAACATGTGACCTAGTCACCACTGTTGTACCAACCAACAGCCAGTCAACTGCCAGACATGTGAGGTTGTGCTAGATAATCCAGCCACCAGCCAACCCACCAGCTGACTGTGGACACATGAACAAGATCAGCTAAGCCAGCCCAACCAAGATTGCCCAAATGACCTACATCATCATGACCTCAATAAATGGTTGTTGTTTTAAGCCAAGTAGTTTTAGGATGTTTTGTTATACAGCAAAAGCTCACTGATACATCATAGAGTAGCCCAGATTTTGAAGCCCATTCTGGGTACTTCAAGCTCCATTCCCTGAACACCAGTCATTTTTCTTGTACCACGCCCCCAACTTCATTTCTAACATTAAAGAGCAAAAACTGACATAAGCAATTAAATGAAATCCAGGCTTTATGAGAAAGTCAGTTTGTGTTTGTTTCTTCTGAAACCTTGGACAATCTTTCTTTGCTTCTGGGTGGTTCTATAATGGGTATATTAATTTACCTGCCTATCACTTATCAAACACAGCTTTGGAAGTTAACTTTGTGCAAGCGATTTTGCCGAACTGTCTAATTTTTCCACAGGAATTGCTTACTCTCAGAGAGCAAATAGTCATCCTTCTTTGCCCATCACAGTCCCTAGTGTAGCATTTCAGTGATTTCCAGACCTGTAAATCATGGCCCAGTTACGTTTATAAAATTCCCAAATGGCAACCACAAAGTTGTCAAACTTTTATTTTTCCAAATAAGAACATTAAAAAGTTATCTACCATTGCCATCATTTTATAAAATAAAGATAATTTCAATGCCAAAAACATACAGGACATAATCTCAGAAGGAAAGATAATTCTTCCCATAAAAGTACAGTTGGCAACCCCGCACCACATTTAGGTACATAAATATTAATATAAAGAAATATTTAAACACATGCAAATGCCCATGTACGCACATGCACACAAACACACACACACACACACACACACTACACTGTTATTTTTTTCTTTCATGTCTCTGTGACCAGTGATTTATCTTTGGCACCTATGGATGGACTTGATTTGGGAACCACTAGCCTACAACATTGCATATACAAAACAATTACGTAGTAGAACACCTAGGGGATATTTTAGCATTCGTAACCTCTGCTAAAGGGGTTAGTCTTTTTCCAGACTGACCTGGAAGCCTATACTAGAGCAGGCTCTGATCCTTATCACTGCAGCAGATACAAGTGAGATAAATCTGCAGCACCACAAAAATGGACATGTTGTAACAAATAGCCGCCAACTCACATTTTCCCAGAACACTCTGAGGGAAAATGATCTTCCTCCATTCCAGCACACTCAGAATGGTGCAGCTAATGGAGATCAGGAATCCTACTGAGGGGACTCTGTGGACAAAGTCTCAATTTTGAGAAACTGCAATGCTGCTTACAATCACTCTTAAATAGGCATTTAAAAAGCATTCTCTCCAAGACTAATATCTAACATGAATGGCCCAGTACACAGAAGTGGTCACTAAACAATGCAGAAGCAAATGCAAGAATAAGATAGTTACTACCTGAACAGAAGAGACATTTCCCAGTCTGCACCCTGTCCTTTAGATATGAAACATTGGACATAAACAGCAGAACACACTACAGTGCAATGTACATGTTGTGCACATGCTTAAGATACATGTTTGGTAAACCACTTATATACAACCTGTGTCAGGTAGATGTGGAATTTCAAAACTTCCATAGATTTGTGCACCTGCATCTACTCACTTACGAGCAACCTGTACCCATATATACTCAATATAAAATTTGTTGAAAGGATGAATGAATGAACAAATGAACCTCTACAAGAGAGATGATTTACTTATTAATTTAATCAACATATGTTTATTTAGCACCTCCTATGGGCCAGGCACTGTGCTAAGGATACCATTACTAGGAATACTCCCACGAACAAAACAACCTTGGCTTCTTCTCTAGTTTTCATTTTCCTTACTCTGCCTTCATTCCTTTGTCAAAACCCATCTAATTTAAGAATCCACCAGCTAGTCCTGAAGATAACTCATGGACATCCCAAGGCCTTTCTCAATGATGACTTAATAAGCCCATCTTTTGTTTTTCAATTGTGGTTGCTCCAAACCTAGTCTCTTATTCTATTCTAAACCATTAGGTCTGAATTTATTTCTAGAGTTTGAATCTCTCTACTTGCCCTGGTGATCTCAAATCTGGCTCACCTCCCTTGACTTTTCCAATCCTTCTGCCTTAGGTAGGTATCTCCACTCAATTTCCAGCCTATTAGGGGGCAACCACTGAAGCCAACCCCTTCCTAACAAGAAAGAAGCTCTGACCCCTTCCATGAGTCAGTTCCCTTATTCTTAAATAATCTTTCTCTTGTCTTGAAAAAGAGCAACCCTTCAGCTATTGTTAAAAATAGATATCTGAACCAGGCTGAACTCCAGCTGACTACTGTAATCAAAATTTTGATACTCAGAGAGAGCAGACCATGTAAGAGGAACCCTGACAAAATACTATCTTAACAAGGCTTATTCCTTGTTGAAAGATGGAAATAAAATACATTTTCTCAATTCTAAAACATATTTTTTCCTCACATTTTAACATTTCTGTAGCAAGATGTTTTATAATCAGCATATAATTATAATGTGGTAAAGGTTGGTGACCCCGATCTGTGTCAATGCCCCTCAAAATATAAAGCTGTATTAAAAACATAACTCATCTTTCAATTGACAGAATCTTATAACTGAGAAAATGTAGTGGGCCACGACATTGCCAAAGGCCAAGTGAGGGCTTATTAAAATGACTCAAATTGAAGAAGGAGAAAAGAAAAGCCATGGGAAAGGGTAGGGATTCCAAAATTTTTAATGCATTAATAATGTCTCTAATTCAGGGAACCAGAGGAATACTGGGAAGGATGACACAAATAATCATTTTCCTCACTTGACAGTTTCTAGAATGGCTTATGATCATTGAAAGTGAAGGGATTTGAGTTCCCCTGTCTCTCCCTTCCCCTGCTACCCTCTGGCATAGGAGCTGCTGGATAATAGAATGAAGAACAATATAAAATCAAGGAGAAGGAAGACGCCAAAGCCACGCAGATTCTACAAACCAGTTGATAGACTTTGAATAAGGAGTTGACACCATCTGGGTCATTGTAGGGTTTGTTTCTTTGTTTAGATCTTTGTTTTATTTTATCCATCATAAGGACTAAAGAGGGCAGGTCTGGAACCTCACTGTTTTCATTTGAATCCCAGCTCCACAGTGTATGTGACTTTAGGCAAGTGACTCAACCCAGCTGTGCCTCAGTTTTCCTATCTGTAAAACAGGGATCATAAGTGAGTTGATACCTTTACACTTACACTTACTTTACACTCCACACAGAAGCACTCAATAAAGTCATTTATTATTACTTTCTACTTGAAATTTCCTTAAAGAAAAATAATCCCTTCTCTCTGGAAAGCCGAGAAAGAATTCCTCCATAAAGTCCTAGAAAAAACTTACATCCTTCCCTGATGCAGAATTATTTCCCCTCTAAGATTAAAGTCACATATACCTTTCCCCAGGACTTTTCCTTTTGGTGGGTTAAAAAAAAAACAGCAATATTATTTAGGTGAGGGTGAATTTGCTACTGGGCAAAATCCTTTTTTGGTGTTCACATTTTCACTAGTCCTGAATAAGAAAAGGGCAGGGTGGTCCCAGTTGGAGTCAGATGCTTACCATTATTTTGTTTAACCCTGAAGTGAGTCTTACTTCACAAGCACAGAATTTACTGATGAAACTGGAACAGGAGGAACTAGCCACTGTGTGTACACATCTCCATAATCAATGTGTAGTTCCATACAATCAACTTGTCCATGTAAGTGCTCAGAGACTTACAAAAAAGAGTCTGCAAAAGACCTAGAGTCTGCAAAAAAAAAGCAACCAGAGAAACACAGACTATTTATTTAGACTGTTTTTTTATATATATATAATCCTGCAGAAGGTTAAGCAAAAGATGGGTTATTGCATAGACAGAGCTAGGACTCATACATTCTGATTCATTCTTTCATATTAAAAGCAGCCTCTCCATTTTTGCAAATGACGTATCTGAGAAAGAGTGTCCAAAATATATAAAGAACTTATACAACTCAACACCTCAGAAACAAATAACCCAATTAAAAATGGGCACAGGACATGAACATACATTTCTCCAAAGAAGACATCCAGATGGCCAACAGACACACGAAAAGATGCTCAATATCACTTGTCATCAGGAAAATGCAACTCAAAACTACAATGATAGTTTGAGCTATTACCTCACACCTGTGAGAATGGCTAAAATAAAAAATACAAGAAACAACAAGTATTATCAAGGTTGTGGAGAAAAAAGGACCCTTGGGCACTGTTCATGGGAATGCAAACTAGTGTAGCCACTGTGGAAGAAAGTATGGAGGTTCATCAAAAAAATCTAGAAATAGAACCACCCTACAATCCAGTAATCATACTGCTGGGTATTTACACAAAGAATACAAAAACACCCCTATGTTATTGCAGCATTATTTACAATAGCCAAATTATGGAAGCAACATAAGTGTCCATCGATAGATGAATGGATAAAGAAGATGTGAGATATATATATATACCCAATGGATATTGTATATATACAATATTACAATGGAATATTATTCAGCCATAAAAAATGAAATCTTACCATTTGCAACAACATGGATGGAGCTAGAGAGTATAATGCTAAGTGAAGTAAGTCAGAGAAAGACAAATACCATATGATTTCACTCATATGTGGAATTTAAGAAACAAGAAATGAACAAAAGGAAATAAAAAGAGACAAACCAAGAAACAGACTCTTAATATAGAGAACAAACTAGTGGTTACCAGAGGGGAGGTGGGTGGGGGGATGGGGGAAATAGGTGAAGGGGATTAAGGAGGGTCACTTATCATGATGAGCACTGAGTAATGTATAGAATTGTTGAATCACTACACTGTAACCCTGAAACGAATATAACGCTGTATGTTAACTATACTGGAATTAAAATTAAAATCTCAATTAAAAAAAAAAAAAAGCAGTTTAAGCAGTTTCTCCTCCTGCTGTACTTTCATTGCCCTGAGCTCCTCCAGCCCTGGGCCAGAGGGTTTTCCACATGATGATAGAAACAGGCCCTCATTCATTTCATCTATTCCATCTGACATTAAAGATATTGAAAGGGGAGTTATGGCTGAGTGTGGCTTTCTATCAGCAAGGCCTCGCATTTGGAAATCAGAGAAATTGGCTCTCTGTGTGGGTAGTGGGGTGCAAGGGGGAGGCGGGCTTCTGCAGACCCACAACTGCTCCAGACACCTCCCAGGGAGCAAAGACTAGCTTGGAGACCCAAGCCTCAGTGGCAGGAGGACAAGGGAAGCGGGCCTGAGAACTTTCCCAACTCCAGCCTCTGGGGATTGGCATTTGCCACAGGGAGCATGGAAAGGATTTTACAGGAGAGGCTAGACACGCGCCATATGGCTATGTCCTCAGAAAACTCTCATGAACATCCCTGTTGGAGGCTCTTCTCCCTGCGCGCTGGCTCCCCAAAGTCGGCTTCATTGCTGTGGGGACTTTAGGAATCCAAGGGGATTCACAGCACCATGGGGATTGCAATGAGGATGCAGGGAAGGAAAGTCTCTTGAGCGGCCTGCAACACGCTGCAGACTTGGGGTCTTCCCGGCAGGACGGATATCTCTATTCCAGGAGCCAAAGGTCTGAAATCTGGAGAAAGGGCTCCCTCGGGACCTATAATGAATGCTGTGCTCCAGCAGCGCCAGCATGGTTCAGCTGTTTGATTAATGCCACATGAAAAGGCAAATTTAATAGGAGAGCAAACCCTTCCAGGGTGCCTGCACTGGATAAGATCCGACACCTCACACCCCCGTCAAGAGGACTGCAGAGGGGTTGGTAAGACTCCTTCCAGAGCTCTGGGCCAAAGGCAGAAGTGTGGGAAGAGTGTGCCTTGGTCTCAGCTTCTGAGTCCTGAATGCATAACAATGTGCCCTGAGAGCCAGCCAAGGGGAGAAGGGCCTCCATCTGCTCCTTCCCCATTCTCTGTTCCAGCGAAGGGGAGGGGGGATCCTTCAGCTGTTAGGCTGGTCCTGTCTGGCTATTGGCTGACACATTTTGAAAGCCACTCTCAAAGGCTTTGATGAACTGGCTTGTTGCTGGGCAGCAGCTGAAGCCATTTGCCCTGGAAAATGGAAGGAAGCAGGTGTAACCACTCACCCCAAACTGACCCCCCCAAAATACACCCCCCCCACCCCACATACACTCTACAACTGATTGGGTTACTTTGTCCCTGTACATTTTAATGAGTGCACCAATTTCTGACCTCTTAGCATCCCTTCCCTAAAATGAAACCAAGGGCAACACTGTTCTTGACCTCTCTTTCAAGGGAAAGGAAGTGCTAGCCCAGGGTGGTATCCTGGATAAGACTCCAGGTTCTCCTCAGGCTGACTCTGGCTGCAGAAGATGTGGGATTGCTCTCCCGATGTCTACTTTCCATAGCCTTCATGAAATAGCAGAGAGGCCGGAAGTCTCAGGAAGACTGAATGCTTTTTATTAGATTCTCATTTCATTAAGTACAAAAAAAACCCAACCCTGAAAAAACACTTTACTTAAGAATTAATGCAATCTCTAATTTTTATTAACTGATGGGATTTTATATCTGAAAGTGCTTTGAATTTAAAATTTAATATTTGAAAGGACTCTTTTGCAATCAACTAATTTGATCACTATCACAATCTAGTGGGCTAAGTGCCTTTGAGGAAATTGAGACACCAGAAGAAAACTAAATTATCTAAGGATTTATTCTAGTAATATAGCAGAACTGGGATTCATATTCGAGTTTTCCCAATCCCAGCTGAATACCCTCTCCAAGCTTCCTAATTTTAATAAATAAATTATATAGATCATGAATCATTATTTAAAAACCTGTCGTATAAATTTACCCAACATGTGTGTCATGTTTTCTTGCAAACCTGTTAAATGCTGCCCACATGACACTTAGGCCCCTTCTTCCTCTACCTGCAGCCCTATCTCAAATGAGGCAAAGAAGTGAAATTGGTGGCAGAGAGTAGAAGAGTGGGAGTTTGAGCTGATGGACAACAGACAGCCACTGGATGTCCTTGAGCAGAACTGTGACCTCATCTCAGGAGCATTTTAGGAAACTGTATCTGGCAACAAGGTACTAGTCTCCGAAGCAAAGGCAGATCAGAGTTATCACTTCTCTTGGGCCATATTCATGCCCGATCTTGCTTTGGGACAAGTGCAACTTTTTGCCCCTCAAAACGTACCACGAATGAGTTTCCTGCAGCTGCTCCTGGGATGAGCTAAGACTTCAGGGTTGACCTCAAGATCAGTATTTAGAAACATCTGTCCCATCCAGCAGCCTGAAAAACTGAATGCTACTGACAAAGGATCTTGATTTCCTGCTGGTGATGGGGCAGAGCCTGGATGAAACTGGGAAGCAGGTTATTCTATCTAAATAGGCAGAGTCAAAAGTCCAGTCAATCTTTGAGCTGAAATCCTTGAGTTGTCACCTGTCCTCTGATCTTTCCTCCATCACTAATGGCTTCTCTGCTTTTAAAGCACTTGCCTTGTATGTCAGATACTCGTTAACAAAGGAATCAACCAGCTAACCTGGGAGAGGGGTAAAGTTCCAATCCTAAGTAAAATATTTCCATCATCTCAGATGTCCTAAATAAGCACATATTCCATTTTTCTGTGACTTCCTAAAGAAATTCAATTCTTTAACTTTGTTACCTAATCCCTAAGTGATAATAATGATGGGAATTTTAGACCAGGTCAAAGGCATGGGTCACCAGGGGATGACCCAATATTTCCAAAGAGATAACAACTTTTGTCTCATGATACCTAGCATACTTATATCACAGTTGTCTAATTGCAAGCACATGGCCCAGTAAGTCACCTCTTCTAAATGAGAGTGCATGGGATATGTAGGCAAATGACAAAAGGGCAGGAGTACTTTGATTGTTTCCAGCAAGTTCATTCATGCACTCATCCACTCATTCATCAGAAAACCTGTTATGGGCCCTGCACTCTGCAATGCTGGACAAGATAGAGGGGTCCAGAATTGTCCAGATTCAGTATACAATTCCAAGTTAGAACCCTGACATAAATTTTGCAAAGATCCCTACCTCTAGGGGTGCCTGGGTGGCTCAGTCGGTTAAGCATCTGCCTTAGGCTCAGGTCATGATTCCAGGGTCCTGGGATTGAGCCCCATGTCAGGCTCTCTGCTCAGCCAGGAGTCTGCTTCTCCCTCTGCCTGCCGCTCCCCCTGCTTGTGCTCGCTCTCTCTCTCTGACAAATAAATAAATAAAATCTTAAAAAAAAAAAAATCCCTACCTCTAGGCTTCAACCTCTCCAAAGTTC